>NC_138770.1:323090447-323127947 GCF_965119305.1 Pelophylax lessonae | reverse complement strand
ATTTTGCGATTCGGCACTGCGTGAATTTAACAGACAATTGCGTGGTCGTGCGACGCTGTACCTAAACGAATTTGACGTCCTTTTTTTCCCACAAACAGAGCTTTCTTTTGGTGGTATTTGATCACCTGTGCGATTTTTTGATCACGCGCTATAAACAAAAAAAGAGCGTCAATTTTGCAAAAATAGCAATATTTTTCACATTTTTTTATATGAAATTCCCCCCAAAAAAAATGTAAAAATCAAAATTTTTAAAAATTTTCGGCCAATTTGTTTTATGCTACCTATGTTTGGTAAAAAAAATCGCAAAAAGCGTATTTTGATTGGTTTGCGCAAAAGTTATCGCGTTTACTAACAAAGGGAAAGATTTTTGTCATTTTTGTTGTTTTTTTTTTTAACGCGTAATGGCGGCGATCTGCGATTTTTTTTGCGGTACTGCGACATTGCGGCGGACAGATCGGACCCTTGACTGACATTTTTGACACTTTTGGGGTTACCAGTGACATTTCTACAGTAATCAGTGCTATACATATGCACTGTTACTGTAAAAATACACTGGTAGTGAAGGGGTTAACTTTATTTGGAAGGGAGGGGCTGTGTGTGTCCCTAGGGGCGTGGTTTCTACTGTGATTGGCTGTGGCTCTAGCTGTAAGGACACTGATCAACGGATCTACATACTAGATCCGTTTTATCAGTGTCTTTGCAGCGAGGAGAATGACAGGCAGTTTGTTTACACAAGCTGCCTGACATTCTCCCTCTCCCCCGCCGATCGCCGAGTGGCCGGCGGACATCGGGTCCGCTGGTCACACGCGCGGGGGGGTACGTGACCACGCGGGAGTGGGAGCGCGCCTCCGGGGGCGCGCGCTCGCTCCCTAGACCCTCACAAGCAAGCAACGTAGCCCTACGTTAGTTTGCCTGTGAGGGGCTGACCGCCGACGTAGATAGTCGTGCGGCGGTCGGCAAGTGGTTAACAACATATTGACTGTGTGCATGGCAAGCGAACATCCTGCTAAATGCACAGGAAATTTATGTGTTTTGGGTGAACTTTTACTCGGCCTGAACAGTTCACCCAACACTAGTTTAAACTGTGTAAATATGCCAACTCACAAGTTAGTGCAGTTCCTGCAGCATATGTATTAATATAAATTAAAAAAGTGACTAGAATGCCAGTCAAAGGGAAGCTGCTTTCACAGGACATGCATGGTGTATCAAAAACAACCAAGTTAAATTACGTAAATACAAAATATCTTTAGATCCTCAGAGAATTCCTTGCCATGAGGTGCCATGTTGAACTTCCAGTGACCAGTATGAGAGAGTGAGAGTAATAACACCAAATTTAACACACCTGCTCCCCATTCACACCTGAGACCTTGTAACACTAACGTGTCACATGACACCAGGAGGGAAAATGGCTAATTGGGCCCAATTTGCACATTTTGACTTTTGTTGCCAGCGGTTTAGACATTAATGGCTGTGTGTTGAGTTATTTTGAGGGGACAGCAGATTTACACTGTTATACAATCTGTACACTCACTACTTTACATTGTAGCAAAGTGTAATTTATTCAGTGTTGTCACATGAAAAGATATAATAAAATATTTACAAAAATGTGAGGGTGTACTCACTTTTGTGAGATACTGTATATAAATATTGTTTTTCCACCAGTAAAAATTACAGCTTTTTCGTTGGGGAGATTTGCCTTCACTTCTGTCCCATAGCCAAAACAGGAAGTGAGAGGAAATCCCTGCAAATTAAAATAATCCCTTGGGGCCCCCGGGTCACAAAACTAGTGTCCCCATTGGAAGATTGCCCCTATTAATTTTCTGGGGACAACCCAAAATTTGACATTTTTTGTCACTTTCAATGATAATGGTGAACAAGGGTGGAGGCACAATCAGCAATAAAAACCTGACAGGGTGTTAATCCATCTCTACTTCAAGGAGTTTTTTCCTTCAGCTATACAGCCGTGGCCAAAAGTTTTGAGAATGACACAAATATTAATTTTCACTAAGTCTGCTGCCTCGGTTTTTATTTGCATATACTCCAGAATGTTATGAATGATCAGATGAATTGCAGTTAACTGCAAAGTCCCTCTTTACCATGAAAATGAACCTAATCCCATAAAAAATATTTTCACTGCATTGATGAAGAAGGCTTCAGGGCAAACAAGGAAGTCCAGCAAGTGCCAGGACCGTCTCCTACAGATGATTCAGCTGTGAGATCAGGGCACCACCAGTGCAGAGCTTGCTCAGGAATGGCAGCAGGCAGGTGTGAGTGCATCTGCACAAACAGTGAGGCAAAGAGTTTTGGGGGATGGCCTGGTGTCAAGAAGGGCAGCAAAGAAGCCACTTCTCTCCAGGAAAAACATCAGGGACAGGCTGATATTGAAGGTACAGGGATTGGACTGCTGAGGACTGGGGTAAAGTAATTTTCTCTGATGAATCCTCTTTCCCATTGTTTGGGACATCCGCAAAAAACCTCGTCCGAAGAAGAAAAGGTGAGCGCTACCATTACTACCACTAGTAAAGCATCCTGAGACCAATCATGTGTGGTGTTGCTTTTCAGCCAAGGGAGTGGGCTCACACACAATTTGCCTAGAAACACAGCCATGAATAAAGAATGGTAAAAAAGCATCCTCCGAGAGCAACGTCTCCCAATCATCCAGGAACAGTGTGGCGACAAACAATGCCTTTTCCAGCATGATGGAGCACCTTATTATAAGAGAGAAGAGTGAAAATTAGGGGCTAGGGGAACAAAACATCGAAATTTTGGGTCCATGGCCAGGAAACTCTGCAGACCTTAATCCAATTGAGAACTTGTGGTCAATCCACAAAAGGCGGGTGAATAAAGAAAACCCCTACAATTTTTGACAAACTCCAAGCATTCATTATGCAAGAATGGGCTTCCATCAGTCAGGATGTGGCCCAGAAGTTGATCGACAGCATGCCAGGGCGAATTGTAGAGGTCTTAAAAAAGAAGGATCAACACTGCAAATATTGACTCTTTGCATAAACCTAATGTAATTGATAATAAAAGCCTTTGACACTGATGAAATGCTTGTAATTAAACTCAGTATACCATAGTAACATCTGACAAAAAGATCTAAAAACACTGAAGCAGCAGACTTTGTGAAAATTATATATATATATATATATATATATATATGTCATTCCCAAAACTTTTGGCCATGGCTGTACTTTAGGTAAATCAGCCCTGATGATTCTGTGTTTTTCCATAGTTAGGTTTCTGTGTATTACTGTTGATAAACTGATCCAAAAAGGTAGAGTCAACTCCAAAGCAGCTTGCTATGGGGGCACCCGTGCTGAGCTGCAGCTCAGTGTGTCCATTCAGACACTGAGCTGCTGTACGGCCCAGCCCCCTCTCTCTCCTGATTGGCTCACTGACTTTGGTTTAAAGTCACGGGTGCCAATGGCACTACAGCTGTATCTCAGCCAATCAGGAGGGATAGTCCCAAGAAGGCCGAGGGACTCGTGGACATTGCTGGACAGAGAGGGGGCACAGGTAAATATTAGGGGGTGCTGGGGGCTGCTACACACAGAAGGCTTTTTATCTTAATTTCCATAAGATAAAAAACCTTCCTGACTTTACAATTCCTTTAAATACCTCATGCCTGGACCACTACTTAATTAACTCATGCATTTATTTATTTATTTTCTTAGTGAATTTACTTTAACACCATTTTTTGAGTTTTTTACCTCATGTTTTTGGTTCCTGGGGCAAATAACTAATAAGGTGATAGTGAATTGACATTTTTCGCATCTCTCGAGATAATTGGAAAAAATGTGTCACCTGATTCAATTATCTCATGAGATATTCTTTTATCGAATTGAGCCCTATATATCATATGAGGCTGTTCATTTCACTGGGTATATGTGGGGGTTTACAACCACTTTAACCACTTGCCGTCTGCTCACTCGAGCACTACTGCGGCAAAGTGGTTCGTTATCGTCTGGCGACGTATACCTGCGTCGCCAGACACCCCCCTTTCTCTGAGGCGTGCGCGCGCCGCCGGAGGCTCGCTCCCGCTGTATTCAGTCACAGCGGGAGTCGGGCCAGGGGAGGAGCAGCGGCGATCGCCGCTGCTCTTCCCCGATCGCCGGGGAATCGAGTGTGGAGATCCGCCTGCTTGTGTAAACACAAGCGGGCGGATCTCCTAAGTGACAGGCAGGGTCAGCATAGCTGAACCCTCGATCTGTCCTAGTGTCACTCAGTCATCTCCCCCCACACATGTCAGTAAGCACCAGGCATACATTAACCCCTCCCTCTCCAATAAAATTAACCCCTTCCCTGCCAGTGTCATTTTTACAGTAACAGTGCATATATATAGCACTGATTACTGTAGTAATGTCACTGGTACCCCCAAAAGTGTCAAAAATGTCAGTCAAGGGTCCGATCTGTCCGCCACAATGTCGCAGTCCTGCAAAAAAAATCGCAGATTGCCGCCATTACTCAATAAAAAAAAAAACACCAAAAATGACAGAAATCTTTCCCTTAGTTAGTAAACGCAATAACTTTTGCGCAAACCAATCAAAATACGCTTATTGTGATTTTTTTTACCAAACATAGGTAGCAGAAAACAAATTGGCCAAAAATTTAAAAAAAATTAGATTTTTAAATTTTTTGGGTGGGGGGGGAATTTCATATAAAAAATTTTGAGAAATATTGTTATTTTTTCAAAATGTACGCTCTTTTTTTGTTTATAGCGCAAAAAGTAAAAATCGCACAGGTGATCAAATACCACCAAAAGAAAGCTCTGTTTGTGGGAAAAAAAGGACGTAAATTTCGTTTGGGTATGATGTCGCACGACTGCGCAATTGTCAATTAAAGTTGCACAGTGCCGAATCGCAAAAAGTGGCCCAGACGTAAGACAGCAAAATGCTCTAGTGGTAAAGTGGTTAAACTTTGGCAATAAAACCATAGAAGCTGAGGCGCATGCGCGGAGTCTCCTAGAATGGCCGCTTAAGCCCGGAGCTCCGCACCGCTCCGACAGGCACTCCCGCCCCGAACCGCTGGACGGTCACCATCGGCTTCCCCTCCCGAAGCTAACCTGTCAGGGAAACACAGGCTAGCGGTACATGCCGCACGATCGAGTCCAGAGGGACATCAGCAGCCATTTTCAGCCTGCAGAAGGGGATGCTGTTCCTCCCATCATGGCGGACCCGGCGCCTCAGTGTGACAGGATGGAGGAGGGAGAACCGGAGCAAGCCGACAAGCAGGCAGATGGCACAATTCCTGCTACCACACGGGGCTCCATGAGTACTCCCTATTTATTAACCCCTTCACCAGCTTCCACAGCATCGTTATTGGGGCGAGTGAGGGATGATTTCTCCCTATCCCCAGGCTATAGCTCTCCTGCACCTCCCCCTCTTTTACCTAACATGGCGGGAACAGGCAGTCCTGCACAGCCTGACAGTGAGGATCTCCTCTCCAAACTCTCTGCTCTCCTTGATAGGGGTCTCTCCCAAATTGCCATTAAGATCACATCAGATTTGAAAGTGGACTTTCAGAACTTGGGCTCCAGAATGGAGGCGATGGAATCTAAAATAGACATGACAGTGGCTCAAACTAATCAACACACTGTACTCATTCAGTCACTGCAGGACCAATTGGATACTGCTTTGCTCAAAGTTGAAGACTTAGAGAATAGATCCCGCAGATGTAACTTCAGACTGAGAGGCCTGCCGGACTCTGTGACTGACATCCCCACAGCCATCAAAGGTTTGATCAAAGACCTTATTCCTGACATACCGGACCATAAACTGGAATTGGACAGAGCCCATAGGGCATTGGGACCACCGAGGAAGGATGGAAACCCTAAAGATGTGGTTGTCAAACCGCACTTCTACTCCATCAAAGAAGAAATTATCCACAGGGCCAGAGCACTGCCACAGCTCACATGCCAAGGTCACCATGTGCAAATTTTTACTGATCTGTCTCCTTCCACTATACAAAGAAGGCATTCCCTGAAACCTCTTCTCTCTATTTTGGCCCAAAGGGAAATAAGATATTGGTGGGCATTCCCTTTCGCTCTCAAGTTTACCTTCAAAAATAAGACATTCTCCTTCTCCAGTCTCACAGAAGGCGAAAAACTTCTCCTGCACCTGAATCTCATCCATCACACACCGGAACTACAAAACCCCTCCACTCAGGATTGACCAAGCGACCAATTCCTACCAGCCCCATCACCCCCCTGTGGAATAGATCGAAGTTCAAGACTGTAATCCGCCCTGACCTGCACCACTGAAGATGCCTTCTCCTTTTTTTTTTTTCTCACTCCAGAGCGTAAGCTCTTTCACGTGACTCCCCCTTTTTTTTGGGGTCCAGATGCTTTCATTACCAGCCATTGAGGTCCTTTGCCTTTTACTGGGGCCACCCGTGGCTCATAACTATTGACCTGTTTTCCTTTTCTCGTGATGTTTTTTCATGCATGGTTCACTAACATATAATGTCTCTCTCTGCATTTACACATTTATCAATGCCTAGCAGTAAGGTGTTTTTTTTGCAGGCTTGATTGGCTAAACTGCTGTTTTCATACATCTATTCATTCATATATGTTTGCAACTGGTTTTCTTTCGTACAGGGACGGGAGTCCTGTCGGAGTTGCCGATTAGCGCCTCCACTAGTCACTGGGACATGCCGCAGCATTTCCCACGTGGCTGCTTCCCCCTCTTCTTTCGGAGGAGTGGGAACTTTGTTGGTTTTTGTTTGGTCGGGGTGCTGCAGACCTCACCCCGGCTTCCGGAGTCCTTTTTGGACGTAGGTCTGCTCAGTCTCTTCCTGCTTTCTCTTTCATCCTTATCTTTGGTTTTCTCAGAGCCGGTCTCCAGATTTTGGTACGTCACCTCCTTACAGCCATCCAACTCTCCGGTTCCCAGGGATATCTCTTTTCTTCTTCTTTGATCCGAACTTGGGTAAGTGTCACCTGCTCCCAGTTGTACAGTGTTTCCTTCCTTAATGGCATCCTCTAAAATTCCCACACCATACCTCAGGGTAGCCACCCACAACACCCAGGGCCTCAACTCACCTATAAAGTGGCGGAAAGCTTTCCAAGAATTCCACCACCGTAGGGTGGAGGTGCTGTTGCTTCAGGAGACCCATTTCTCAAAAACTTATAATCCCACCTTCATTCATGCTAAGTTTCCTGTCTTTTACTTGGCGAACGCTACCGACAAGAAACGTGGGGTTGCCATTCTCTTTGCCAAGGCGTGCAAATTCTCACTCCATATGCAATTGAAAGACCCAGAGGGAAGGTTTCTCCTAGTTAAGGGCACTATAGACGAACAATTATATACTTTGGTTTCTTATTATGCTCCTAACCAGAACCGAACTCAATTCTTTCAAACTATGTTTAAGAAATTACTCCCACATCTCGAGGGTCACATTGTCATGGGAGGGGATTCCAATACTGCATTTGATTACGGCCTTGACAAATCTAAACCACATGGGTCCCAATCTATCAAGCCACCCAAATGTAGTACAAAGATAGCCAAGATCATCAACCAAATAGGTTTGGTTGATAGCTGGAGAGAAGTTCATCCCACACAGAAAGATTATACTCATTTCTCGCACCCGCACCAATCATACGCTCGCATCGACCCCATTCTGGTATCTCACTCCCTGCTCCCATCCCTCCACTCTGCCAACATCAGGGATGTGGTTTGGTCAGATCATTCCATGCTCATGGTGGCACTATCCCGCGCACCCGCTCCCTCTAGATCCCGTCACTGGAGGCTCAATGAATCCATTTTGAGCGAACCATGCAGGGTTACCGAAATAGAACGTGCTATTTCCGAATACTTTCTCTTGAACGACTTAGATGACATTTCCCCTGAATCGCTCTGGGAGGCCCACAAATCGACAATTAGGGGTAAACTGATCCAGATAGCCTCTAGAATAAAGAAAGATAGCAGGGCTCACATTGATGGTCTGGAAAGAGACTTCCTTGCACTCAGTGCCCAACGTAAACGGGATCCCACAAAGGTTCCCTTGCGGGACCTAGACGAAGCCAGAACTAAGCTGAATCTGGCCTTGACCAGCACGGCAGAGAAATATCTTAGATGGCAAGGAGCCAAATTTTACCATACCAAAGACAAATTAGGCCCCATGTTAGCCTCTAAACTCCGGCCCAGGGTTAGAACTTTCGCTCTCCCTAAATTCTCCATCCCTGGAGGCCACAAGACCCAAAGCCCCAAACGTATAATGCAAGCATTCTCTGATTACTATGAAAAGCTTTACTCACCTGAAACACCGGGCACGGTATCTCACTTGTCGGAATTCCTGCAGAATCTAGATATACCTAGCATTTCTACGCAGCATAGGGAAGTCCTTGAAGCCAACTTTTCTGACACAGAAATCCAATTGGTGATTAAGGATCTTAAAGTTGGCTCATCTCCAGGGCCTGATGGGTTCTCCAATCTGTACTACAAAACATTTTCCGGAACCCTGGCCCCCTTCTTGGCTAGATATTTTAACGCTATCAAAAAGGGATCCCCGATTGCGGCTGACAGCAACTTTGCCTTTATATCGGTGATACCAAAACCCGACAAGGACCCTGGAGTGATCGGCAATTATAGACCGATATCTCTCATGAATAATGACTTAAAAATACTCACTAAAATCCTAGCTAACAGACTTGCATCCTTTATTAACCGTTACATTCATAAAGACCAAGTCGGTTTTATTCCGGGGAGACAAGGGCCTGATCAAATACGGCGGGCAGTCGATATCATTTCCCTCCTCCAATCCGGTTGGGATGGCTGTTGACGTCAGGAAGGACTCCTTCTGTCACTAGACTTGCAAAAGGCTTTTGACTCCATAGAATGGCCATACCTATTCACTATTCTAGAACGATGGGGTTTTGGCAACAATTTCATGGGCGTAATCAAGGCACTTTATTCATTCCCCACAGCTAAGATTAGATACCAGGGCTTCTATTCAGACTCTTTTTCAATCGCCAGGGGAACAGGGCAAGGCTGTCCCTTATCTCCGCTTATTTTCGCAATCGCAATTGAAACATTGGCTATAGCTATTCGAGCGGACACTAACATCAAGGGAGTCCGCTGTGGACCTCTCGAACATAAGTGCGCATTTTTTGCGGACGACGTCTTAATGTTCATTACATCTCCTTTTCCTACCCTCCCAAACATCTGTGCCCTATTGGATAAATTTGCAAAAGTCTCTGGTCTCAAAGTGAATCTTTCTAAGTCATCCATCCTGAACGTTTCGGTCGACCCTCAGGAAGCTAAACGATTGCAATCCTCCTTTGCCTTCGCTTGGAGCGATTTACACATTAAGTATCTAGGGGTTAACCTGACTCTTAAAGTGGAATCCCTACATAAGGCTAATTACCCGGCCCTTTACCATTCCCTGGAGAGGGAAATGACGGACTGGTCATTGTATTACTTGTCGTGGCTGGGCAGGATTCACTCTGTGAAAATGAACCTACTTCCTAGAGTCCTATATCTGTTCAGGGCCCTCCCGATCCCGCTACAGAGAATGCAATTACACAAATTCCAACGCTCAATACTTAAATTCATTTGGGGGAAATCGGGCCACCGGTTGTCACGTCCAGTTCTTTATAGGCCACGGAAATTGCGGGGATTGGGGGTCCCTGATCTCTGGCAGTACTTCCAGGCAGCTAGACTAGCACAACTCTCGGCGGTTTACTCTCGATATGAAAAACCAGATTGGATCAACCTAGAAAGGCAGGCAGTACCCTCCTTCACATTAGATTATCTTCTTTGGTGCCCTCCCAAACACAGACCTCCAATCTTGTCACCTACGCTTTCCTCCTCTGTTGCTCTTTGGGATAAACTTAAAAAACTTTCGGCCCTCACTTCCACTATCCGCCCGTTAGCTCACCTGTTTAACTGTCCGGCATTCCCTCCTGGTCAGGATATTAAAGCCTTTAAATGGTGGCTTGACAAAGGCCTTTACCGTATTGGACACTTCTTCACTACCACTGGCCCTTTTTCCTTACAACACTGTCTGAACAAATTAAAAATGCCACGCTCCGAAATATTTCGATTTCGACAAATATCCCACTTTCTCGTCTCTATTTCGTTAGGCGTAACACCGCCACTATCATTCACGGACTATGAGGTATGGTGTGGAAATTCCACGGATCAAAAAGGGGGCATCTCGGTGATCTACTCAGCACTGGTCTCAGAACGTACTAAATTACCTTTTATGAAAGCTTGGGAATCTGATCTAGCGGAAACATGGGAGATAGAAGATTGGGGACGAGCCTGTCTGCGCTCTTACAAGGGCATCCAAAATGTGTCCCTGATTGAAGCAAGCTTAAAGGTCTTGACTCGCTGGTATCTAGTTCCCATGAGACTTCACAAAATGTACCCATCCTCTTCTCCCTTATGTTTTCGGGGCTGTCAATTGTCAGGATCTATGCTACACGTTTGGTGGGAATGCCCTAAATTGAGAAGCACTTGGAACAAGATATTTGCCATGATATACAAGGTCACCACTCACAAAATTCCTAAACAAGCAGCCACTGCGCTACTGAGCTTTCCTATTCCTGACGTTCCCAAGCTTTCCCAACAACTGATATTCTATATATTCCTGGGGGCCAAAATGTCAATCGCAGGCTCCTGGAAACAACCATCGGTCCCGATGCGGAAAATAAAGAATAAAATCACGTGGATAATGTCACAAGAAAAGTTGGTCAGTGTTCTTTCTAACTCAGTGGCGAAATTTGAGAGAATATGGGAACCATGGGCTACATATATTGGAATTGTGCTGACCCCTGGTTTGGATAGCAACTAATTGGAGTCCCTTATTCCTACTGGAGATCGGCTGTTCTCTCGCTTCTGCTACTTCCTTCATCTTTCTTTCTGCCTTTCCTTTCATCTTTTCTCTTTTCTTCTGGTCTAACACCATCAGATTCTATACATACGGGGTATCTCTGTACTAATGCTTATGTTACGATCTACCGAGGCCGTTTACTCCCCTGATTTGTCCAGCGTTCACTCACAGGTTATTGTAGTTTTGTGAATGCAGCTTGTTGTACCCCAGAATGTTTCCTATGTTTATCAGGGATCTCGGGCATTCCTAGGCCATACGTCCTAGTGGCTTCACATAGCGAGGCTCCTTAGTTGAGGGTCGAGACGATAGTATGGCACATTGGGTTGGTGAAATTCTCGCGCTGTCACTCTATATGAATCCTAAATTCCTTTAAAGCTGCAGGTACTGTTATTGGTAACCTACGCAATTCAGAAATGTATAACAGGGGGGAGTACCGCGCTTAAAAGGTGCTTAGTGCATGTTATTCATACATTTAATAATTTACTTTCAGTGCTTTCAAATGTTTATAATAAAATATAAATATTCTCCAGTGCATAAAATTATATAAATATTCTCCAGTGCATAAAATTTAAAAAAAATTCTCATTAATAAATAAAATATTTCTTACAAGTGATGTAAATATGTGCTATAAACAATCCTTAAATATATCAAAATTTGTAAAAATGAAAATAAAAATAAAATGCCAGTGATAAATTATGTGCTTATAAGTTTCCAATAATTAAATAATTCAAAAGTGAAAAAGTGCCAAAGTGTCCTTGTATATATAAATAAAATGGTGTATATTCAAACGCCTTTTCTTTCCCAAAATTCATGCAGGTGCTCTTCCATGCAGTGGCCACTAGGTGTCCTAAGCGCTCACCTCAATTGGCTTTATAACCAGCTTTGTATGGTATCATATGTAATCCTCCTTTTCTATGGTTGATGGGTCCGGTCACTAATTCTCACACTTATCCCTTTTAACACGATATTCCAGGGGGTGTGTGTGGAGCCTTTGAATCTCCAAAATAAATGGGGCCACAATAGTGAGGTACCGTTTGGTGATTTTATTAAAAGAGATAAAAGTAACAGACTCACATTTTCCTTCGTCTTTGCCAATGCATAACAATTGTAATGTCGCTACGTCACTTCCGGTTTGGCGTCCTACGCGTTACGCTGCGTACCCACACAGCTTCTTCCAGGGATACCATCGAAGGGACCCCACACATCTGAAATTTTGGGCAATTGAACCATACAAGAGGCATTGGCGAGGAAGTCATAAAATTCGTACGTTAAGTCAAAGGGAATCATACTGGATTCACACACTGGATTGTTTAACACCAAATGGGTTAAATATTGAATTTGATGTGAATTGTTTTATAAGTAATTTTTAGAAAATTATTTTAGAGGAAGATTTTAATCTTTTAAATTTTAGGTTTTATAAAATAGTGGACGAAGAACGTAGAGAAAATATACCCCAAAAAGTCCTAATATATATAAGAAAAGAAGTAAAAGTGTACTTAAGTCTGACAAAAATAAGAAATAAGGAAAAAAGTTGGATATAATAATAATATAAATGGAGCATAGTAAAAGTAGGTGAAGATGAAATATAATACAATAATAATAGGTCATTATAAAGCTAAGGGTAGATTTAAGATATAGAAGAACAATAATACATTAAATGGAATGTATAATGATCCACATAATTGCATAGTGATTGTATACAATATTATATCATTGAGTATATGGATTCGCCGATACATCACTTCCGGTTTTTATTTTAGATTAATTTGGGTTTTAGATATGGATTTTAACGTTATTATAATGAATAAAAGGATTTTAATGGTAAAGGGGAATATGCAATATTAGTGTATTATTTATAGATGTGGAGAAAAAGAGAGTAAGGGGAACGATGTCGTAATAAACTCCAAGAAAATGGCCATAGCACCACTTCCGGTTCTTATTAAATCTTATATAAACAACAAATATGGCGGAAAACTTATTTCCGGCTTCAGTGATATAAATAGAACGTCACAATGGTAGGCAAGGTATCCCTGGAAGAAGCTGTGTGGGTACGCAGCGTAACGCGTAGGACGCCAAACCGGAAGTGACGTAGCGACATTACAATTGTTATGCATTGGCAAAGACGAAGGAAAATGTGAGTCTGTTACTTTTATCTCTTTTAATAAAATCACCAAAGGGTACCTCACTATTGTGGCCCCATTTATTTTGGAGATTCAAAGGCTCCACACACACCCCCTGGAATATCGTGTTAAAAGGGATAAGTGTGAGAATTAGTGACCGGACCCATCAACCATAGAAAAGGAGGATTACATATGATACCATACAAAGCTGGTTATAAAGCCAATTGAGGTGAGCGCTTAGGACACCTAGTGGCCACTGCATGGAAGAGCACCTGCATGAATTTTGGGAAAGAAAAGGCGTTTGAATATACACCATTTTATTTATATATACAAGGACACTTTGGCACTTTTTCACTTTTGAATTATTTAATTATTGGAAACTTATAAGCACATAATTTATCACTGGCATTTTATTTTTATTTTCATTTTTACAAATTTTGATATATTTAAGGATTGTTTATAGCACATATTTACATCACTTGTAAGAAATATTTTATTTATTAATGAGAATTTTTTTTAAATTTTATGCACTGGAGAATATTTATATAATTTTATGCACTGGAGAATATTTATATTTTATTATAAACATTTGAAAGCACTGAAAGTAAATTATTAAATGTATGAATAACATGCACTAAGCACCTTTTAAGCGCGGTACTCCCCCCTGTTATATATATGGCACAGTTTCATGTACAACACATTTTAACCTTAACCCACCTGGCCGTCGAACTATTAGACAGCTTAATTCACTGTTGGTTTATCATCTGACTGTTTTTTTTATGTGGTTGTATCACACTGTAACTTGCCACCTACCTGATACCCTGTAACCTTATGTTCTTGTTTGCAATGTTATGATGTCTCTGATGTTAACCTTCTTATTTTTTTTCTTCAAATAAAAAATACATTGAAAGAAAACCTAGAAGCTGATTGGTTACTATGCACGGCTGCACCAGATTCTGTGTGCAGTAAATCTTCCCCCACATTTTCAGTTATGTGCAGTGTATGATCTTAGCCCCAACGCTTTAAATAGGCATTGTTTCATTAAACTGTTGCTATCTGCTACTTTCATCTTCTAGCTACCACGCTAAGTTGCTGACACAAAGTTGTATTGTATAGAGCTGTGTTCTAAGCACTTTTGTTTGACATTTTTAGTACATGCTTAAACATAATAAAGGTTCCTCAAAATGAAAAATTGTACAAACAAATCAAATGTCATGCCTTGGCAAGCTGTAGTAGTAACCTTTTAACTAAGAACTGAAGAAATTTTTAGCCTCAATTTTCGGTGTCTACATGATACTAAATGAAAGTTTATCTAATTTATACCTTTATAAATGTCAGAGTTTCAGTGCTACCTCTTTGGTATTATATAGTCCAAAATATAATTCTCTCCTCCCTTCCATTACAAAGTGAAATGGAAGTATAGAAATGTTGGTTAATTAATTATTTGTCCAAAGAAACAAGCATACATTGATCCCTAGATAAAAATATGTCAAATATATATTTTTTATGCCAATAACACACAATGGCAATCCATTTTCAAATGTACATCTCTTATAGAACAATGAAAACTTAAGGAATTCTGATATTTTTGACATTGTACTATGCTGCAGCTTTGGCACATTACTAATTTCCATACAGTGTCTATGTGGCATATTGTAAAAGTAGTAAATGTGACTCTCACCAAAAATTCACTGGTGGTGAATCAATCACTAGCTTCCAAAACACATGCACCTAGAAGATTTACTTTCAATATATGTTTGCTGATTGTCAGAGTCATTGCTTTTTAAATAAGCCCCCCATTTTTACTAATGGAATGCAATGTCAAGCTTTGGTTTCTAAAACAACAAAACCATTTCTTATATTAAAAGTATGGGCTGCAAGACCTCATCTGACCTCAAATTGGATCATGCTTTACTGTTTTTTTTTTCTGCCCTCCTCTAGATCAACTGTGGGTAAAGGATAGTGTATATGAAGGTTTTTTTTTTTTTTTTTTTTTGCGTGCGGTTGTTTTTTTTTTTTCTATGTTGGCTGAACTGGATGGACTAGTGTCTTTTTTCAACTAGATTAACTATGTAACACCAAAATGCATGACCACTGATAGGATACAAATGTTAAAGTGTTTGTGGTTATTGGCTACAAACACAAAATTGTGTATTTGCCAGTGTGTCCATGATGTTGTTTTGGATTGGGACCGGAACAGTACAAGATTATATCTGCTCCTTCCTAATTTTAGATTAATGTGCGCGCACAGAGAATAAATCATACTCTGACACATTCGTCAAAATAGTTTGTTCTAATTTATTAGTTCCTCTTTTGTCTTTATAAAGACTCAAGGAAGTAATTTCCAGTAAATAGTCATATATAATACGTATAAGGTGGTGATTGGATGATTGGAGTATCTATGTGTCTGTGTTTTCCTTCCAGGACATGACAAGGTCTTATTTTGGGTGTAGTGTCCCTGTTCAGGCGCCATCTTGCTTCCACGAAGGGAGGGGTGATCTAGCTGCATTTTGAGTAAGGTAGTAAATCTCAGCAGTAATATATATATATATATATATATATATATATATATATATATATATACATACGTATTATTATGGTATGCACCATAAGGTGAAATAGGCATTTCACTAATATAACCATTATTACATCCATTATAGATTCCCCCCTTGAAATGTCTATTTCAATCTGTCCCTATTACTACTAAAGCGCCTATTCAGCTGGCCCATACTCCACCCAAACTTTTTTGGAGGCTGTATATAGAGAAGAGCGGTAACTAACTCACTACCCCCTCGATACAGCTCCATTAAATCCTTGATGGCTGGGCCATGTTTCACCAGTGTTCCGGCCGCTGTCAGGAACCCTCTAGCCACCTGTGTGGCACTTGCCTCCTTTGTCTGCATATCTGGAGTATTATAGGGGTCTTCTTCACCTTCTCCTTCCTGTCCTTCTCCTTCTTGTCCCCCCTCGAAAAAACGGCAGAAGTGTGGCCGGGTTGAGAGTGACACCTTTGGAGGGACACATTGTCTGGGTTGAGTAGAGCACACGTTGGGAGCCAGCAATGTCTTGCGATACCAAAAGAAGCGGAGGTGTGCTAAAACAAGGTCTGAAGTTTCGCTCAGCAGCATATGGACAGTGAAAACAGCTTAAACAGGAAGGGCCACCCCTAGCCACGGGGTCCAAGTGTCAAGAATAGTACCCAATCAGTCTGAGCCTGTTGCCATGGGCCTGGACCAGTACTCTTGTGGCATGTCCCTCTCTCTCTGAGACAAATAGCTTGAAAGGCTTCTCATAGTTCCAAAGGTGGAGGGCGGGGACCATGGACAGAATTTCTTTCAGAAGTTCAAAGTTGGTGAGGGCTTTTGGGGATAGTAGGGAAGGATCGGTCTTCAGGGCATCATACAGGGGTCACATCAGTAGGGATGCATCGGGAATCCAGGAACGGCAGTAGGAGAACAGTCCCAGCAAGGATGGAGGGATGGGATGGAGGGATCTCTGACCCATTGGCACTGGAATGGCCTTATTTGCGGTGACTTGTTCTTGGGTAAGATGTCGTGTGCCTTCTGAGATGCAGTGACCAAGAAAAACCACTGTACCTTTGCACCACTGGATCTTGTGTTTTGTGGCTTTGCAGCCTTGTTCGGCCAAGTAGCAAAGGGGGCTCTGAGAGCGAGTTGATGCCTCTTCTTGGGTGTCCGCACAAAGCAAGAGATCGTTCATAAACTGAAGGAGCACAACCTTTGGGTGGAGTTGGATCCATGTGCCTAAACTGGATGTCATTGCCTTGGCAAATCGGGATGGGGAATTTTGGGCTCCTTAAAGCATTACATTCAGAAGTACAGGGTATCAGAGCTTCATTAGACAAAGGGTCTCGACCTTTGCTGAAGTAGCTGCAAATTGAGCTGTCTTCAAAGGGTATTGTGGTTTACTGGGCAGGAGTGGCTCAGGTTTCAGTTGCACCATGACTGGTGGTGCTTTTAAGTGACCGATGTCTTCGGGTCTTGTGGACCATAAGCACGCAGGGATCCTGTCAAGTACTTCCTGTGGTATTGAATCTGGAGTTGTCCCTTCATGAAGTCACGAGAGGCAGAGAACAGATGAGTCTTCTAAGGATAGAGGAGTATGTAGCTGCACTCCTCGTTCAGGTATGAAAATGATCGAGGCCTGTAGTCTGGACAGCACATCAGCTCCTAGCAGATTCAAGGGGCATGTAGAAGACACCACAAATCTGGCAAGTAAGTTAGGGTATGTTTCCAGTTAGAGTGGCTCAGTAAGGGGACACAGGAAGCATCAACAGTGGAAAGGAAAGTATTTGACCATTTCTCTGGTTTGGGGCTTGACGGGCCGTCTGATCATTGCCCTCTTCTGGGAATTCCTCATGACGCAGAAAGAACTTCACCTCTTCTCTGTGTGGGCCCCACTTCTGCAAATGATCACACATCAGGTGATCAAAGGGCAGGGGTTGTTCATTGCCACTCCAAATTTCCGCCAGATCTCAGCATGTTGTCCCCGGGGTTATTGGGACTTCGGTTAAAATTTGTTCATTGTTGCTCAGAAACACTGTTAATATTAGTACCATTTGAGCACACTGTCATAAGGGGTGACACGGATTTGCCCATTTCCTAGTGGGAGTTGGGGTGTGGTGGTTGCTGTTGTTGTCCGTCACGGGGATTCTTGTCTTGTCTGGGACGCCTTGGGGCTCTGCGTTCTCTTCTAAAGTGTCCTTGTTTCCCACAGTTATAGCTGGTGATCCTTTCCTTGGTACTGGGCAGGGGTGGTGGTCGAGTGTAGATCCTGCTTTAATTTGACATTGGCTGTTCAAGTCTTTCCTGGCAGCTGAACAAGTTTGTGGTATCCGCACTATTCTGCGGTAGAAGGCATTGGCTGTTTTTCTGGGTCAGGCAGACTTGTCATTAAGGTAGCTGCTTGTGACGGGGTAAAAGCGACATACATCATCGGTGCCCCTTCTGGCAACCAGGACTGGAGTTGGGGTGAGAGCAGATCAAGTCCTCAGAACTGTGAGTCTGGGGGCAGATTAGGGGTTAAATCAGTGGGTGCCCTTGTCGCCTACGGTTGGTTGTCCCAGTTGGATGTTTCTCCATCACTAGTATATTTGCCCTGTAATCTGGGGAGGATGGGAGTGTGGTAGGAACCATCCATCCTGGTTTAGAACAAGGACAACTGAATATAGGCAGAGGAGGGTATAGGCCTTTGTTAGGCCTTCCAGGGGTACCAAGATGGCCCTCAACAGGAAGTGTACTAGGTTGGGCAGGAAGTGGAAACATGGGTGTACTAAGATGGCCGCCAATAGAAAGTTGTCACAGTGGGCTGCCCCCCCTAACTCATCTGTCCATATGTGCCTTGGAACTCTTTCTGTGTTGTACGTTAGTCAGTGATGGATATTCCATCGCCCCCCTTGCCACAGGCTTTGCACATGAGGAAGTCAGATGCTGTCCCTACGGGAAAAACAATGTCTTGCAGGGAAGGGCTGTAACGGGGGTATAACTAGTCACTTTTCTTCTCTGACTTGTTCCCCCCCCCCCCCGAGATTAAGAGTCTCATGCTCTACCGACTGAGCTGAGATGAGAGATATGAGGCGGAGAGGGAGGGATTGAAGGAGGAAGTGAATGTATATGAAGAAATGCCATTAGACCATGGAAAGGATCTGGGCCGGGATTCGGGAGCGGGAGGGGAGAGTTCCTCTTTTTGTTTTTTTTGTTTTTTATTCTCTAGCCTGATCCAACTATAACCCCATTTAGGAAATTGCTCAAAGAACCAATAATAATTGGAGGAGCAACTCAGCGTAAAGCTATTTTAGTGACCTCTTATAACTAAGGGGTCAAGTGGGTACTTTCCCCTCTTCTTCCTAATCTCCCGGGGGATTTTTAAAGGGAAAGAGAAAAAAAGGGAAAAGAAAGGGTTTTTTTTTTTTTTTCTTTCTCTCTTGCTCTCTCTCTTCTTTCTCCTCCTTCTTTCTTTTTTAGAATGGAAAATATACGAATTTTATCTATTAACGCAAAGGGCCTTAATGTGCCGGAAAAAAAGGAAAATTTTGTTAGATGACCTGAAAAGATCAAAGGCTGATATTGCTATGGTACAGGAGACACATTTCAGAGAGGATAAGTGTCCAAGGTTAGGTAACAATTTTTTCCCTATAGTTTACCATGCAACTAACTCGGAGGCAAAATCAAAAGGGGTGTCCATCCTGATATCAAGGAATCTACCTTGGAAATGTAAGCAAGTATTGAAAGACCCAAATGGTCGTTACTTATTTATAAAAGGGACTATACGGGAGACCGTTGTTACATTAGCCAACATGTATGTCCCAAACACAAAACAAGATGGATTCCTTGGTAGAGGGATGGACATACTAAATGAGTTTAGAGAAGGACAATTAATAATAGGGGGAGATTTGAATATTCCTCTGATCCCAGCAGAGGATACATCACGGGGAGTATCTTCAATCCCTGTAAGGGTACAAAAAAAGTTTGCCAAAATATTGCAGGAAGGTCAATTAATAGACGCATGGCGTCTCAGACACCCAGGAGAAAGAGACTATTAATTTTACTCCCCCTTACATCAACAATACTCCCGCATAGATTATTTTCTAATCCCACATAGTCAATTACACGCCATAAAAGATATAAAGATGGGTGCAGTGACTTGGTCTGACCATGCCCCAATTATAATAACTTACGAGCTACCAAACAAAAGAGAAAGGAGAGAAACAACCTGGAGACTGAATGAGAGTCTTTTACAGGACCAAGAGACTATGGCAGAGGTTGAATCAGAGATTGAATTATTTTTTCGGACTAACACTACAGAAGATTCAGACCCAGGTATAATATGGGAAACTCACAAAGCAGTTATACGTGGGATACTAATCAAACATGGGTCTAGGATCAAAAAACAACGAAATAAGCAGTTAAATCACCTACTCCAATCTTTATATAAAGCAGAAGCAAAACACAAGCACGTTCCGACAACAGAGGGAAAGGTGGAAATTTTAAGAATAAGAAAGGATATTAATGAACTTTTAACCTATAGGGCCAAAGCAGCAATTCAGAAAACTAAAAAGAATATCTATGAATCAGGTGATAAATGTGGAAGGCTATTGGCAAGATCACTTAGAGATCAAAACTCGACATCTTATATACCACATATAGTAAATGACGCAGGACAGAAATGTATTTACCCTAAACAGATAACTCAAGAATTTAAAAAGTATTACGAAACCTTATATAATTTAAAAACCCCGACAGTTTCACAGATGCAGTTGGAGGAGTATGTTCAATCCTCACAAATACCCCAACTGTCAGAAGAGGAGAGTAAGATTCTTGAATCCCCAATCACAGTAGCGGAGATAATGTAAATTATTAAAAATATTAAAGTAGGGAAGGCACCCGGTCCTGACGGATTCACTATATATTACTACAAGAAATGAATCCCACACCTGAAAGAATTTATGAAGGATATGTTTAATGCATGGGGTGCAGGGAATAGTATTCCAAAAGAAACCATACACGCGCACATAACGGTGATCCCTAAAGAAGGGAAAGACCCTTCCTCTTGCAAAAGTTACAGACCAATTTCATTGCTGAACACTGATTTCAAAATTTTTACAAAGATCATAGCAGTAAGATTACAGAAATACCTGATAAAACTGATCCATTTAGATCAGGTTGGATTTGTCCCAACCCGAGAGGCAAGGGACAACACGACCAAGCTACTGAATCTAATACACATAATACACCAGAATAAGATACCAATGGTCCTGCTCAACACCGACGCAGAGAAAGCGTTTGACAGGGTTAGGTGGGAGTATATGTTTGCTGTCCTACGTTATATAGGAATAGAAGAGAAAATGCTAAAATGGATAAGACAGAGTTATTCAACTCCATCGGCTAGAGTGAAGGTAAATGGAATCCTCTCTTCAGAATTTTCAATTGTAAATGGAACAAGACAGGGGTATCCCCTGTCCCCACTCTTGTTCATATTGTCACTGGAGCCCTTTCTCTGCAAGATTCGCATGAATCCTGACATCTCAGGGATCAAAGTGGGGAAGGACCAATATAAAAAATCAGCGTACGCAGATGACGTTCTATTTACGATCACAAACCCAACTATATCACTCCCCAATTTGTTATGTGAATTGGAGAGTTATGGTATTCAATCAAACATGAAGATAAACTTCATTAAGTCTGAAACAATGGGAATAGAACTGTCAGAGGCACTTCAACAACAATTATGTGTAAATTTTAAGTTGAATTGGACAAAGAAGGCCCTAAAATATCTTGGGACACGGATTACACCAAAAATATCGCAATTATTTAGTTTAAATTTCAACCCTCTACTAAAATCAATAAATATATTAATTCAAAAATGGAAAGGGGGAATGTATTCATGGATAGGTAGGTGTAATATAGTCAAAATGAGTGTCCTACCAAAATTTCTGTACATGTTCCAGGCACTTCCTATCCATATTCCACCTCGATTCCTATCACAGATCGAAACTATGATAATGAATTTTATCTGGAAATCAAAACGCCCAAGAATAGGGAAAAAATATCTAATTAAATCAAAAACAGAGGGGGGTCTGGCAGTTCCGAACATGAGAAAATATTACCAAGCTATTCAACTGGGAAGAGTGATTGATTGGTGCCGTCATGGGGAACATAAGATATGGCCAAACTTAGAGCAGGCACAATGTGAGATCTTACTGAAAAGAGCTCCATGGTGTTACAAAATTTTACCAGTAGCCATTAAGAACCACCCTATCATAGGAAACACGATAAAAACTTGTGCGAAAATATTTGAACAGGAAAAACTTATACGGGAAAATTCTATTCTGTACCCAGTTATAGGTAACCCCCACTTTGAGATAGGATGTCAGGATAAGAAATTTAAGATATTAGCAGAGAGAGGAATATTTCAGATATCAGACTTTATGTCAGAGACAGGATGGGCAACCATGGAGGAATTAACAGATGTCTCTGGCCATTTTTGTCTAGATTTTTGGAGAGCATTTCAACTTCGTCATTATCTAGGGACGTTGCAGATGCCCTCTCAGGAGGATAAAACTGTATCAGCATTTGAAAAAATATGCACCCAGAATGGGATTCTGGAACACACAATATCTAAACTGTAGTCCCTGATAATGTCATCAGTAGAAAGGCGTAAACTACCGTTTCTGAGGGAATGGGAAAGGGAAATGGGTATTACATTTTCAATAGAACAAGAAAATCAAATAATTAAGTCAGTATTCTCAACTTCAATGTGTGTCAAAATCCAAGAACTGAATTATAAGATGTTTACCAGATGGTATTATACTCCAGTTAAATTGAACAAAATTTCTGTATCAAATACTGACCGTTGTTGGAGATGTGGGACAGAGAGAGGGACAATGTTTCACATATTTTGGACATGTCCGGAACTAGAAGTGTTTTGGGAACAGATCTGGAGGACAATACAGAAGATTATGAAAGGTAAATTTCTAAAAGAACCATTTCTCTTTCTGTTCCACGCTCCTAGTAAACCGGTGCAAAATTACAGAAATTCCATTATGCCCCATCTAGTAAACGCAGCAAAGATATGTATACCCCTTAGATGGAGAGAGACCGAGCCACCCAATATAAACATGTGGGTGAGTAAAGTGGAGGAGATAAGCAACTTGGAGAAACTAGTACTATTTGCCCATCAACAAAATGATAAATATGAGGAGAAATGGAAACAGTGGAAAAATTATATTAATTCAGAGGAAGGCCAATCTGTAACCATAGAACAAGAACCAGCTCAGCAGCAAGCAGAAAATAGATAAATAAGAATAATAGAGTATTGACTATGGTAGGGAGGGGAAGAGAGGAGAGGAAGGAGAGAGGAGATTGAGAAGATAAATTATTATTTTTTTTTTTTTTTATGTTGTTTTTTTTTGTTTTGGCCCCGGGGGAGAGGGGTGAGGGGGAAGGAGGGAAAAGATAAGGAAAATGGGAGATTTGGGTTTGGTTACAGAATAATGGGAAGATACTTGTCCCGAATAGGGGATATAGATGTTTTGTATATTATGATTTTGGAAGTTAAAATGTAAAATGTATTGATTAAATATCTATGTAACTGAACTTAAAGAAATAAAGATATAATTTGAAAAAAAAAAAAGATTAGGGGTTAAATCAGTGGGTGCCCTTGTCGCCTACGGTTGGTTGTCCCAGTTGGATGTTTCTCCATCACTAGTATATTTGCACTGTAATCTGGGGAGGATGGGAGTGTGGTAGGAACCATCCATCCTGGTTTAGAACAAGGACAACTGAATATAGGCAGAGGAGAGTATAGGCCTTTGTTAGGCCTTCCAGGGGTACCAAGATGGCCCTCAATAGGAAGTGTACTAGGTTGGGCAGGAAGTGGAAACATGGGTGTACTAAGATGGCCGCCAATAGAAAGTTGTCACAGTGGGTTGCCCCCCCTAACTCATCTGTCCATATGTGCCTTGGAACTCTTTCTGTGTTGTACGTTAGTCAGTGATGGATATTCCATCGCCCCCCTTGCCACAGGCTTTGCACATGAGGAAGTCAGATGCTGTCCCTACGGGAAAAACAATGTCTTGCAGGGAAGGGCTGTAACGGGGGTATAACTAGTCACTTTTCTTCTCTGACTTGTTCCTCCCCCCCCCCCCGAGATTAAGAGTCTCATGCTCTACCGACTGAGCTTGCCGGGCAATCAGTTTGTAAACGATTTTATAGTTCCTCCTGATTGATACTGATTTTCCTCTTTTGGCAAAGTGGCAATTTTCAAAACTCTGACCAGAGGTTCCCCTTCTTGATTAGAGGATGCCCTTAAAATATCACTTGAATGCTATGGTTAGATAAAGGATTAACTTAATTTGAAACATTTGGCTTTGTGACAATTTTTTCTTGCAATAATTTTTATTGTGTTTACATAAGAACAGGTACAAACAATGGAATAAGGAGAAAAACAATAACACAGTCTATGTAACTGAAGGGCAACCAGCATAAGGTTTGGGGTACGCATACATCAGCCAACAGTCACACAGTAGAAATGAAGCATCCGTAATATAATACAGGTTAATTGTAGTAGCGATGCCCATCCTATCCAGGCACCCCATCTGGGAGCAAACTATGCCACGGGGAGGATGACAGCGTAGCCAGCATCTATTTAGCATGCGTCAAAATTTTATTAAAGCACAGAGGTACATCAATGAGGGTTTAGAAAGTAGAACAAGAGAAATAGGATAGAAGGGGTTAAAGGTGGGTAAAAGGTAAAGGAATCTCCGCTATAGTAGGAGGCAAAGGGGGAAAAGAGAAGAACGACAAGAAGGTCACGTCAGAGGTTCCCATCAGCAGGTTTCAAGTGCCCCGGGTAGAGTGGAATGTTAGAATATATTGCCCACGGCTCCCAGACTGCTTCAAAAATGCGTTCCCTGTCGATCAAAATGCCCTCTAATTTCTCCTGAGAGATAATCCAGGAAATGTTTCGTTTTGCCTCAGTGAGGGAAATAGTGTCTCGCTTCCAAGATCTAGCGAGTGTCCTCTTGGCACCAAGAAGGATAAAAAAGAGCAATCTGGACATATGTTTGGGGGCGTGAGCAATAGGATAATTAAGTAAAGCTATCTTGGGGTCCTGTGGAATAGTCAGACCAGAGATCTTCCTCAAAAGGTGGAAGATCTTATTCCAGAAGGACCTGATATGTGGACAGGACCACCAGGTATGATACATAGAGCCCGTCATCCCACAATTATGGAAGCACAATGGGGAGGTGTTAGGAAACATCGCAGCCAATCTGGTCAGGACTCTATACCATCTGGTAAAATCTTTTACATTGGCTTCTATCAGGGAGATATTCAAGACACCTTTAAATGAGCGGCGAAAACATTGTGTCCAAGTATCCAATGGGAGCGACTCGCCTAGGTCAGATTCCCAGGAAATCGCATATGAGGGTTTGTCCCTAGTCGCTGCCAGGGAGGCGTAGATGATGGAAATGCCACCTCTCTGATCCAGTATATTAGAGCACCAATTCTCATATGGGGTGAGTGTGGGGGAGTCAGGTTTGTTCAGCCAAATGGAGTGGAGAAAGTGAAGAATCTGTGAGTGTCTGAATAATTCTGAAGGGGGCATCTTCAAAATCTTCTTACAGTGCCCTAGGTTGAGGGGACCTAATCTGTTGAAGAAATGTCCGATTCTGAATAAACCCTTGTTGAG
This sequence comes from Pelophylax lessonae, assembly GCF_965119305.1. NCBI lineage: Eukaryota > Metazoa > Chordata > Amphibia > Anura > Ranidae > Pelophylax > Pelophylax lessonae. Next base: position 323,102,781 of record NC_138770.1, on the reverse strand, counting down.
CCACCATTTAAAGGCCTTTATATCCATTCCCGGAGGGAAGTCGGGGGCTTTGTGCCAATTTTACAAAAACCTTACCAGAGGTTCCCCTTCAGTTATGGAGGGTGCCCCTAAAATACCACTTAAATGCTATAATCAGATAATAATCAGAAAAATTAAATCTATAACTGTCATAGGAACAAAGATATTTACATTTGAACCCCCCTTGGCAAGTAGCCAATTCTCAAACTTTTGTACCGAGTCTCCCCTACACATAGGGAACATGTTTTTCCTGATTAAACAGTGTTCTTATCCACGATTACTACGCTCAATATCAATAAATGGCAAAACAATTGAACTTTACAGAAATAATTGTATATGTGTGTGAATGCTGGGATTCTTATCCCACACCCTATATATATATATACAAGTATGTCACACTACACAGGAAAAAGAGGAAGTTAGGGTAAGGAGAAGTGGGGGCAGACAGCTGCGAGGGAGAGCGTGTGTGACTGCAGCAGCGCTTGAAAACAGGAAGCAAGTAATACAGATCTGTCTAGCAAGATAGCTTAAATTCAATATATCAAAAATGTTTTCCTAATTAAGGGCCTATAAATAACAGAACACATAGGAACTCAAGACATGACACACCTGACATTACGGACTCAATATAGGGGGGCTTAAACTGTCAGAATGAACTCTGTTCCACAGGATACCCACGCTGAGCGTGTTCCTTGGCGTTTCCCCTCCCCTATTATCCAGGTGCTTTACCACACTGACAAGCGTGCTTTACCGCACTGACGAGGGGAGTCTGTAATCAGTTAATTGTAACCACTGCATCAAGACCAGCCAATTATTTTGCCTGTGACTATTTCCCTTCTGACCGTCTCATCAACCCACCACAAGCCGGCACACATATAACAAAACAGGCAGCAGATATAAATTATACAGGTTTCTTGTTAATAGACCCTGGGCAAGTTATGTTACCTGTCTTTGCTGACCGCAGGCAGCCGAAGCGAACACCACAGAGATAACCAATCACAGATACAAGGTATACAGGTAAGGTTTAAAATATGTCTTACCGTATATTCAGAGGTGATCAGTCTCTGCCCTCGTCTGTGTTGATTCCTCTCAGCTTCCTCTTTATCGGCTACCGTTGGACAGAATCCAAGGTCCCATCTGGGGTGCCAAAATGTTTTGGATTGGGACCAGAACAGTCCGAGATTATATCTGCCCCTTCCTAATTTTAGATTAATGTGCGCGCACAGAGAATAAATCATACTCTGACACATTTGTCAAAATAGTTGGTTCTAATTTATTAGTTCCTCTTTTGTCTTTATAAACACTCAAAAAAAGTCATTTCCAGGAAATAGTCATATATAATACGTATAAGGTGGTGATTGGATGATTGGAGTATCTATGTGTCTGTGTTTTCCTTCCAGGACATGACGAGGTCTTATTTTGGGTGTAGTGTCCCTGTTCAGGTGCCATCTTGCTTCCACGAAGGGAGGGGTGATCTAGCTGCATTTTGAGTAAGGTAGTAAATCTCAGCAGTAACATATATATATATATATATATATATATATATATATATATATATAGATATATATATATATATATATATATATATATATATATATATATATATACATACATACATAAGGTATGCACCATAAGGTGAAATAGGCATTTCACTAATATAACCATTATTACATCCATTACAATGTCACAAGGGGAAGTGGGTCTCAGGGTGATGTCACCACATGGCCACGCCCCATCAATATATGAGACCCGTTAGACACTGGAACTGACAGAACACCAGCTATATACAGTTTTTTTAAAGAGGAAATAAAAAAAATACGCAAAATGCATTAAAACTGCATGCAGAAATGCATAAAAAATTAGAGTTTAAAAAAACACCCCAAAATGAGCTGATAAATCGCATCAAGCACAATCTGCATAGATGTGAACCTAGACTTACAGTAGGTCCTGTTCACACATACTGCACTGACCTGCATTTTACCGCATTAGAAGAATGCAGTTTACTGCAAGTGCAAATCAGAAATAACTGCTTTGTTATGTGTTCTGTTCACTCATCAATGCTGGTGTCATGTGTAGTGCGGTGCTTTGTGTTAAAATGATACAAGTATTCATTTTAATGCAACAAAATGCATACAAATGCATGCAAATGCATTTAAATGCACATCAACACAATGCAACACAAGTCTATCGGAAAAAAAAACAGTTTTTTATTATTTTGTCCCTTTCATACGGCAGCCATCTTAGAGGGGAAGTACAGTGTGTGCAGTGTAAAGCTAGCAAGCAGAGTGTCTCAATGGCAGGATTTATAGAAATAGCTGAGTGACATCAGAAATCCTGGTATAAGGTCCAAAACTGCCATTTACTCTTAGATTATGTGAGCAATGGTTGCACTCAGTAGGGCCATTTGGCTTGCCCCAATCTCCTCATCTGCCTCCTCCTCCTCAATATATCTAGCAAAATCACATTGATTAGGGTTGGTACAGTAGACATCCCATTTGCCAATGCCTCTCCAAAACAATAATGTATTTGTCTCTATCTTTTTCTCCCTCACACTTAAAACCCTCTCAACCCACAAACAGGAAAATGATGTGATGTCAGAGGAAATAACCAGCAAAATGCATTGCAATATACTGCTCATTTAAAATGTGTGTCAATGTATATCAACACACATTAAAGAACATTGGGACATGGCTGTACGACAACTGATAGGGATGTTGAGGAGCCTTGGAAGTGTTTTTTCCGGCGAGGTTTCCAGTCTGGTTATACATTGCCTTCTGGCTTATGGATTGATACCGCTGTAACGCTCTGGGATATGTGTATCCAATGCTCGTTTTATTATTGTAATTGTAAGTGCAATGTTTGAAGATTTTAATAAATTGATCATGTGTTTGAGACATATTACACTAGTGGAGCTTTCCTTTGTCTCCCCTCTTTTGTGAGTGAGTTCTATTCATATTGGAGACATTACCCTCTGAGGGGTAACTGCTTATCTGCCAAGTACAGGAGTGTGAGGCAAAAAGCTCCAGGGAGTGCATATCTTATGGGGAATGGGGTATTAGTGCACTAACGGTGTGGTGTGAAGAACTCTTTGGGGGGACTGTTCTTTTACACTTTGACATTTCTTCCACTTCATCTATGGACTTTGGTTACACATGTATATGTGCATTTCCTCATCACTGTGATTGTTTCATCTGGTTTAATTTATGTTTTTAAATTTTGATGCTCACATTCACTATGTATGATTGCTGTGTTTGTAATTAAGCATCAGTAGGTAATTTTCATCTATTACACACTCTAGCACTGCTGTTCACTTAAAGTGTTAGATTTAAGTGACAAGGTTAATATAATTTTTTTTGTTTATTGAAAGTGGCGGCTACACATCTTTACCTGATTTTATTCTATGTTTTACATTCAACTATTTTACACATATCATTTTCTTTGGCGCAGTGGTGGATTGGTGTTTTTTACTTGGTAAATCTCTTATTCATATATTGCACCATTCACCATCTACTTCCTGGACAGAGATGCTTCATCAGAAAATCACAAACACAGTAGTGCATAGATCATGTAAATCCTGGTAACTTAGCAGCTCTTAACTGTGAAAGCACTGCGTAAACTGTTGGTACTATATCAATCCTGTATAACAATAATGATAATAATAATAATAATAATCACCAATTCACCAATATATGACACTGATCAGCCCCTGTTGCAGGCTACAAACTACAGTGATACAATTGTGCTGTCTGGTCACTACAGAAGGAAGAGTTGAGAATTCTTATTCCTACCTACAGCAGGCTAATGGCATCATCTCATATATTGTAGGTCCACAAAGAAATCTTCAGAGGCAATCAACCGGTCAATTATAAACAGCTTTATTAAAGGTTAAAAATAGAACATGAAAAATTGCAAAAACCTTCAACATAACAAAAAGTTAAAATGACAACGTTGTCAAAACCAGACAAGAAAGCAGATGCAGACACCCACACAAACCACACATCTATCACATTCATCCAATCTGATGGTTAAATCAAAGAGGCACTAGTGCAAGTAGTTGCGGGTGGAGTATAATGTGATTTTTACCACAGTTGGTCTGTTTATGGCTTCAAAGGTAGTACAGGGCCAGACATTATATGGAGTATATGAGAGATGGATGGATGGCTCAATCCGCTGAAACAGAGTCAATCAGTGGTGTATTTGCATAGTACAGCCATAAGTGCAGGTAAGGGCTGAATGGGATATGCACACCAATGTGCTGAATGGTTAAGGAGGAAAAAGAAATGTTGGGACTTTAAATGAGATGTGAACCGAACAGTGGGTAGATGGGTTTATGTAAGAACACATTAGTAAAAAAAATGTACTGTATATCTTGGCTTGTCCTCACATCTCCTGTGATGAACATGGATACACTTTGCATACTAGACCCCTCTCTGGGATTCTTGATAATGTTATCACTGACTACACAATGGAGACCTTGTCAAGGTTTTACCTTGCCTTCCTGTTGGCAGCCATCTTGGACATGTGCAGACTGCTGTCTTTTATAAATTTTGTTTGCATCATCACTTGCCTGTTGCCCGGGCGTCACTCAGTGATGATGTTGCACATCTGACTATATATATCACCTGTTGGCTTGCAGTCCTTTGCCCTTGTGTTTGTGCTCCAAGGTGTATCACTGCTAGCAATCTGCTGTTCTCCGTGGTCCTCTGTGCATTATCTGGCTTGGCTGACGGTTTTCCTGGCTCTTGATTCCACATCGACAGACGACCCGGCATCGGCAGACGACCTAGCATCGGCAGACTACCTGCCTCTGGACTCGTCCCTGGCTTGGATGACAACCCGCTCTAGACTTGACCCCGGCTGTTCCTGATTTCGCTTCTCACTCTTGCTGTGCTTTTATTGATGTTGCTTTATTTTACTTGCATCTTCGTGTGGTCTGGTTTCCTGGTACCCTGACAGATCTATATTCTTAGCGATGTCCTCTTCTATGTGCCCTGGCATCCACGAGTTGTCCTCTCTCATCTCCCATTGCAGGCATTTGGCCCTCTATCCACAACACTATATGTTGTCCTTCGAGCTGATGTGTGAATAAATTAGGGAAGGATTTTTTTAATTGGTGATGCTTTTTTCACCTGCTCCTGAGGAAGTGGAAATTACTCCACAAAACGCGTCAAGCTTTTTTTGATGCAAACAATACAATCATGCATTTATGTACATGTCTAAAAATCATATGCATATTAATTAATTATTAGTTATGAATTTGTTGTGTTTTATCTTATCAGTCCCCTCTGATGTGTCCCAGAAGATTGCAGGAAGGGAGGGGGAGAGCAGAACTTCCGCTCGAGCCACTTAAGTGGCCCGAGCGGAAGTGGGAGAGGGTACTTGTCAAATCTAGATACCCCCCCCCCAAAAAAAAAAATGACATGCCAAATGTCTAAGGGCTACAGTGGGAGGGGCTGAGCGGAGAGCACAGCGGTCAAGTGGCCTCGCGGCTGATGTCACAGGGGGATCATTGCCCCTCCCGCTGTTGCCCTTAGATCGGGGGCAGAGAGCGGCTGAAGGTCACGTGACCAACCAGAAACAATCTGAAAAAAAGTATTTAGAGGCATAATTTCATAAATACATATACACAGTGTAGGATCGCTTAGTAGAGCAGAGGGCCTGGCAGTGAAATCTATTTGACTTTAAACCACTTTAACTATATAGTTTTATTATCTTGACTGGGAGTCATATGACGTCCAGCAGGATAAGCTGTCCATGGGCGCCCCCAGGAGAGCGCAGCACAACAATCAGTGGTGCAGTGTGTCACTCCAATTGCATTAAAGAGCCTATGATGTAGGCTCTTTACCATGTGATCGGCTGTGTCCAATCACAGCTGATCACAGCGTAACCAGGAAGTGCCAGTTATCGGCATTCCTCTATTCACTGCTGACACGGGGTGAATAGAGGAGCCAATAAGTGGCTCTCCTGACAGGGGGGTCTTCACTGATTATCAGCGCAGTGGTTAACAGTGCAGCCCCATCAGGGATGCCCACCAGTGCCCACCTGTGATGCCCCCATGGGTTGCCCATCAGTGCACACAAGCGCCCTTTAGTAATGCCAATCAGTGCCCATCAGTAATGCCAATCAGTGCCAATTAGTATTGCCCATCAGTGCTGCCTATTAGTGCCATCTATTAGTGGCCATCAGTGCCAATCAGTGCCACCTATCAGTGCTTATCAGTGCTACCTATCAGTGCCCATCAATTCTCCATATCAGTGCCACCTATCAGTGCCCATCAGTGCCCTTTAGTGCAGCCTCATCAGTGCCCATCAGTGAAGGAGAAAGCTTTCTTATTTACAAAATTTTATAACAGAAACAATTTTTTTTTTTTCTAAATTTTCATTTTTTTTTATTTGTTTAGCAAAAAAGAAAAAACCCAGTGGTGATGATTAACACCAAAGAAAGCTCTATTGGTGGGAAAAAAAATGCTAAAAATTTCATATGGGTACAGTGTTGCATGACTGCACAATAGTCATTCAAAGTGTGACAGTGCTGAAAGCTGAAAATTAGCCTGGGCAGGAAGGGGATAAAAGTGTCCTGTATTGAAGTGGTTAAGAGCTGCATTTAGTGATAAAGGATACAGTTTTTCTGAAAAATAATATTCTATTGCTTAATCATGTAACAATAAATATACAAAACATCGACTTTAAAGATTTATTGCACGTTACAACTTAATTGTTCTGTGAATTTACACCTTTAAAGTCCACCTGTTGTAAAAGCTGTCACTGCTGCCCTCCTTCTGAAAATTCTACATGCTTGGCTGCCATGTCAGTCCAATAGCTTTAAAATTTCTGAGTCTCTTTGTGATAGAGGATAAAACAAGTCATAATGTCTAAACCCAGTTTTGCAACATTGACATGTGTTATTAAACTGTACATATCATCTCAATTACTTAGTGTATCCAAGTGGAATATACCTTGTTTTTTCCAGGACAATTTTATAATTGGATATATTTGGAATTGGATATAGTTGGATTCCATATTATAAAAGGAATACTGGACCAAAAAAGTAATACATTTTATATATATATATATATATATATATATATATATATATATATATATATAATTTTTTTTTTTTTAAGTAAGCTGTATATTTCTTATGATTACCATGATCTACCACCAAAGACTAACCCAAACCCTGAAGATAATAGTGATACCACATACATGTATGTTATTTGTTGTTTGTACCTATGTTAGGGGCCAGAAGCAATAGTGCAGATTCATCCTACTGAAAACACACTGATACTAACTGACATTCATACTAAAATTAAAAAAAATTGCTTTTCTAGTCCTATGAAAAAAGAAACCTGACCCTGACCTTTGACCTCAACTTTTAAATATTTACCATGACCTTTGACCCTAAACTTGACCCTTACTCTACCCTGATGTCAACCTAGGTCAAACTGATTTAGCTATTTTATCTTTTCTTTTTTTGGTTTGTTAACAAGCTTCTCCTCCAGCAAAGAGAAAAAGATACATTGTACAGTGGCTGGTCACTGTAATAGCCACTCACAGACTATTAAAGGAACCTTGTGATCAGGAACCGGTTCTCCTGGTTCCAGCTTTTGCTGCACAGTTCACTTTCAACCCAGAGATTTTCCCAACAGTATTTTTCTCTGCTGCTAAATGTCCTTATGCTGATGGTCAGCATCATTCAATCTTTGAGCCCAGATCACCCTAGACCCGTACAAGCTTGTTAAAACAATATACGTAGTCCCAAAGAAAAATAATTGGTGACACAAAGGTGTAAATATATGTGAACTCAAATGTATAGTAATAGCTGCAGTGTGATTGTGTGCAAATAGCAATACAGTTAATGAACACAGAAAAACACACCACGCTCAGTATATCAATACTCAAAATACTACATCATAGTCCATTTAAAATCAACTGAATTAAAAAAAGCATGGCATTTATTTATTGTGCACAGAACTATTCTTTGCCAAACATGAATATAAATACATGGTCAAACAAATAATATTTCAGAACCAAAACTGAACCATGTATCAAATTACCAAAATTATTGTTTTATTTCCATCTAAATCAAAACCCAGATCAGAAAATCCTGACCATTTACGGTATATCTGCTTTTTTTAAGGTAGTTAGTGTGTTAAAGAAGTGCACTGATCGTTGAAATATAGGAATCCTGTATTTATACAACAGCTTCAGGAGATTCATTTATGTCTAAAAATATGGAAAAAGTTAAAGAAAAAAAAAATTGAATTGCCTTACGTCAGAATGAAAATGTAGCACAACTACTGATTTTACACAAACAGTACCTGCAAAATAACAGTACAACACAATCTGCTGAAGGGTTAGTAATTTGTTTCTAAATTTTAATTGATTTGTGCATCATTGGAGTGTCTTTGAGCCCTGTGGCAGATTTAAGAGAGCTGCTAAGTGAAACTGCAGTTATACTGTAATTTAATGGCTTGGACTATTTTTTCAAGACAGTGAACATGCAGAGATATTATTTTCAGTTATGAATATAAAAACAATTACCTAATTATTGCTTTAATGCTTTCTGCTTTTGTTGTTCTGCTTTCTTATTTTTTTTTTTCCCAGTAGATATAATGGTTCACCCTGTTTGTCAAGTGAGATAGACGTTTTTCCTTCCTTTAACCATTATGAATTCTTAAGCATAGAGTTTTCATTATGGAGGGTCACGGATTTTTAGTCCCAGAAAAATTGCTAGTGATATTATCTATGTTATATGGACAAAATAAAAGATAGTATTTAGGGTTTTCTATTCTTCATACACATACAATATACAAAGCTTTAAATAATCACACACCCTTGGGGTTTTCCCCATTTTGCAGTGTTATAAATTGCAAATAACATAAATGTAGTGTAATTCCACTATTTAATTTGTACAACACACTAAATACATTGGAAGTGCAAAATATTTTTTATTGGGATATATGTATAGTAGTAGAGGTATGTACTGTAATAGTAGGACCATGCCACCAATGAGATCAGTTAAGGCAAACACCCTAGGTGGGACTCATTGAGGCATACTGGACATACCAGCCATACATGACAATCCTCACTGCAGCTCAGTAACGCTGAGCCTAATAAATCACAGATTTAAAGAGACTGAGCTACCTGCTCAGCCATTGTTCTTGTCACACAGTCAGGTGATGCAGACCTGTTAACAGTGCAAGTTCAACACAACTGCAGTAGTCAGGCAGAGACTTTTACCCAAGCGGGGTAAGCCTGTGCTCTTAACAGCCTCTGCATCACTGAGCTTATTGTGTGGAAGCCCCTTTATTGGCTACCTTAAGTTAGCCTATAGAGGGTATCACCTAAACTCCAAACCTTTGACATAAAATGTAATTACCTCCTTCCTGCCGACAGTACGCATATATGCGGCCCAACTGAATGGGGCTTTTCCATGGGACTGCATATATGTGTGTATCCGTGTTTGTGTTGGGAACGCTCTGCACTGTGTTCTCCCACTCCAGAAACTGGTCTCTCACCAGGAGCCTTGGGTCCTCTGCTAACAATTTTGACCCACAACTCCCAATTGTGATAGCCTCTGATTATCCATCACAGAGATCAGTCACTGTTTTCTTTCTCTCTGAATGGAGTGAGAGATACATTGTATCTCTCTCTCTCCTTACAGGGAGAAAGAAATAAAAAAAGTGTATAAAAAATGTTATATATATATATATATATATATATATATATATATATACAGTATATATATATATATATATATATATATATACACACACACACACACAGTATCTCACAAAAGTGAGTCCACCCCTCACATTTTTGTAAATATTTTATTATATCTTTTCATGCGACAACACTGAAGAAATTACACTTTGTTACAATATAAAGTAGTGAGTGTACAGCTTGTATAACAGTGTAAATTTGCTGTCCCCTCAAAATAACTCAACACACAGCCATTAATGTCTAAACAGCTGGCAACAAAAGTGAGAACACCCCCAAGTGACAATGTCCAAAATGAAACCAATTGGCCATTTTCCCTCCCTGGTGTCATGTGACACGTTAGTGTTACAAGGTCTCAGGGGTGAATGGGGGGCGGGTGTGTTAAATTTGGTGTTATCACTCTCACTCTCTCATACTGGTCACTGGAAGTTCAACATGGCATCTCATGGCAAAGATCTCTCTAAGGATCTGAAAAAAAGAATTGTTTCTCTACATAAAGATGGCCTAGGCCATAAGAAGATTGCAAAGACCCTGAAACTGAGCTGCAGCACGGTGGCCAAGACCATACAGCGGTCCAACAGGACAGGTTCCACTCAGAACAGGCCTCACCACGATCAACCAAGATGATGCACAAGAAAGCCTGCAAACAGTTTGCTGAAGACAAGCAGGCTAAGGACATGGATTTCTGGAATCATGTCCTGTGGTTTGATGAGATCAAGATAAACTTATTTGGTTCAGATGGTGTCAGCGTGTGTGGTGACAACCAGGTGAGGAGTACAAAGACAAGTGTGTCTTGCCTACAGTCAACAGTGTTATGGTCTGGGGCTGCATGAGTGCTGCCGCCACTGGGGAGCTACAGTTCATTAAGGGAACCATGAATGCCAACATGTACTGTGACATACTGAAGCAGAACATGATCCCCTCCCTTTGGAGACTGGTTCTGCAGGGCAGTATTCCAACATGATAACGACCCCAAACACACCTCCAAGACGACCATTGCCTTGCTAAAAAAGCTGAGGATAAAGGTGATGGACTGACTAAGCATGTGTCCAGACCTAAACCCTTTTGAGCATCTGTGGGGCATCCTCAAACAGAAGGTGGAGGAGCGCAAGGTCTCTAATAGGGATGAGCTTCGAGTTCCAGTCGAATGTAAGTAAGCTGTAGCTTGACAAAGGAGCAAGATATTAGGCCCAAGCCATACGGCGCATGCTCTGACACGAGTAGCATTTTTATGACGTTACTGGCACAGGTTGCGGTCCATGGTGCGGTTCAGCCCTTGTTTTCATCCTCTCTCTCCCTGGAAGCCGGCTTACACATCTACATCCGAGGAGGAAGCAAGAAGGAAAAACTGTTTACTAAACCTGCTGGTAGCACTGAAGCCCCGTCATCCAGGACTCATAGAGGGACTCTCTACTCCCCAATTTCAGGCTTAGTCATGTCAAATGTGAGTTTTTAAGAACCTGTGTTTCTTTTATATTAAAATTACATACAGTCTGCATTTTGTGTTTCTTCTTTTCTTTCATATTTGGGAATATTGCTTCAGTCTTTCCCCCACTGGTGATGGCTGCCTAGAAGATTTGTGGATTCATCCTCTTATGGTGCCCCATATACCACAGGACATTGTATGTTCACTGAACATTATTCAGTAAAGACTTGATATAGCCCACGATGAACTAGCACCGATCCATCTATTATTATGTTGCCATAATTGCTGTACCCCCTTGTGCATCTCAGGCACTTTTCTTTTTGCTCCAGATGTGGGTGTTTTTTGGTTAGTGGTGAACCAGCACCAAATAATATTAAGGCCATCATTTCTGTACCCCCTTGTCCATCTCAGGCGCTCTTACTTCTGCTCCAGACGTGGTGTTTTTTGGTTAGTGGTGAACCAGCACCAAATAATATTAGGGCCATAATTGCTGTACCCCCTTGTGCCTCTCAGGTGCTCTTCTTTCTGCTCCAGAGGTAGGTGTTTTTTTTGGTTAGTGGTGAATCAGCACCAGTAATATTAGGGCCATAATCACTGTACCCCCTTGTGCATCTCAGACGCTCTTCCTTCTGCTCCAGATGTGGATGTTTTTGGTTAGTGGTGAACCAGCACACATTCTACAATAATCAGTTATAAAAACCACCCAAAATCCCCATCATGTCTGAAAGGCCAACAAGGAGAGGCAGACGCTCACAGGCCACCAAAAAAGGGCAAGCAGCCTCTGTGTCCACAGTGAAAGTGCTGGTCACGTACATGGTGCATCCATCTGCAGGCGGGGCACACTTGTCCTTTTTTTCCGGTGCTGGCAGTGTTATTGAGCCACAACATGCAGAAGAGTTGGTGGAGTAATAACTATGCCCGCCCTCATCCTCCTCGTCCTCTGCCACACAGGCTCATACTAGTTTGCCTTCCACCGCAGCTGCCAAAGTGCCCGTTTCACAGGCTCCTTGTCTACAGCTACTCCTTCCATAGGCCTCACAATCATGCATGGAGAAGTCACCTGAATTATTTGATCATATTGTTAGTTGCATGATGCTGGAGGATGCGCAGCAGCTTGAATGCTCCGATGTTGGGTTCCAAGATTGAGGAAGGGAATAACGTGAGCCTA